>NW_022261982.1:4073473-4075973 GCF_002021735.2 Oncorhynchus kisutch | reverse complement strand
CAGGCCCACACATTCTCAGGGTACAGGCCCACAAACTCTCAGGGTACCGGCCCACACACGACAACACACACTCTCAGGGTACAGGCCCACACACTCTCAGGGTACAGGCCCACACACTCTCAGGGTACAGGCCCACACATTCTCAGGGTACAGGCCCACAAACTCTCAGGGTACAGGCCCACACACGACAACACACACTCTCAGGGTACAGGCCCACACACTATCAGGGTACAGGCCCACACACTCTCAGGGTACAGGCCCACACACGACAACACACACAATGACGTGCAACACACACTCACTTCAAACCTAATTTCCAGTGAAGTTGATGTGATCTCACCTGAGGAGGGGGCGCTGATGAGAGTTGTGTCTGTGTTGCTGATGGAGGAGGGGGCCCTGATGAGAGTTGTGTCTGTGTTGCTGATGGAGGAGGGGGCCCTGATGAGAGTTGTGTCTGTGTTGCTGATGGAGGAGGGGGCCCTGATGAGAGTTGTGTCTGTGTTGCTGATGGAGGAGGGGGCCCTGATGAGAGTTGTGTCTATGTTGCTGATGGAGGAGGGGGCCCTGATGAGAGTTGTGTCTGTGTTGCTGATGGAGGAGGGGGCCCTGATGAGAGTTGTGTCTGTGTTGCTGATGGAGGAGGGGGCCCTGATGAGAGTTGTGTCTGTGTTGCTGATGGAGGAGGGGGCCCTGATGAGAGTTGTGTCTGTGCTGCTGATGGAGGAAGGGGCCCTGATGAGAGTTGTGTCTGTATTGCTGACGGAGGAGGGGGCCCTGATGAGAGTTGTGTCTGTGTTGCTGACGGAGGAGGGGGCCCTGATGAGAGTTGAGTCTGTGTTGCTGACGGAGGAGCCAGGAACACATCCCGTCAACAGCACCTCCACTCTCTCCTCCACTCGACCGCGAGCCTCACATTCTATCACCGCTGGATAAGAGGGTTCAGGAGGGGCCTCTGGGATGCCATGGATGGGGTAGACCCAGGAGACCAAACGCACCCGGTCCTTCTCTACCTCCACACACCTGTACACAGAGAAACACCTGTTACACACACACACACACACACACCTGTACACAGAGAAACACCTGTTACACACACACGCATGTGTACACACACACACACACACACACACTGTACTGACTTGTCCCTCTGGGCCGTGGTGAGTGGTGAGTCCAGGCGGGGGAGGTTGAAGAGGGGCTCTAGCTGAACCAGGAGCCAGGCCTGGTGCAGTTGCATGGAGTCAGGGGCAAACACCACAGGAATGTCCACACTGGCCCCCGCAGACACACGCACACCTGGAGCCAATATGGAGGATGGGAGGGACAAGCTTTACTGGTGTATCTAACATGTAGGCTGGAACTCAGGCTAACACTATGGAGAACAGAGGAACTATGCCTTTAAAGTAAGGCTTGATAGAGAGATGTGTAAGAACTGACCTTGTGTCTGTTTGAGGGGGATGCAGAACACTTTCCTGTCACAGATGAAGGACTGGCTTGATCTCTTCTGACCGGGCTCCTCGTCTGATAGGAGAATGAACCATTACTACCATCATGTCTCTACTAGGACTGTTTCCCTGTGTGTCTGGGGTAGGACTATGTCTGTACATGCATACTGTATACAGTGTGGCAAAAAAAGTATTTAGTCAGCCACCAATTGTGCAAGTTCTCCCACTTAAAAAGATGAGAGAGGCCTGTAATACTTATTTTCCACCATAATTTGCAAATAAATTCATTAAAAATCCTACAATGTGATTTTCTGGATTTTTTTCCTCATTTTGTCTGTCATAGTTGAAGTGTACCTATGATGAAAATTACAGGCCTCTCTCATCTTTTTAAGTGGGAGAACTTGCACAATTGGTGACTAAATACTTTTTTGCCCCACTGTATGTGTGTGTGTGTGTGTCCAGTGTGTCTCCAGTGTGTGTCCAGAGTGTGTGTCCAGTGTGTGTCCAGTGTGTGTCCAGTGTGTGTCCAGTGTGTATGTCCAGTGTGTGTCCAGTGTGTCCAGTGTGTGTCCAGTGTGTGTCCAGTGTGTGTGTCCAGTGTGTGTCCAGTGTGTGTCCAGTGTGTGTGTCCAGTGTGTATGTCCAGTGTGTATGTCCAGTGTGTATGTCCAGTGTGTGTCCAGTGTGTCCAGTGTGTGTCCAGTGTGTGTCCAGTGTGTCCAGTGTGTGTCCAGTGTGTGTGTCCAGTGTGTGTCCAGTGTGTCCAGTGTGTGTCCAGTGTGTGTCCAGTGTGTATGTCCAGTGTGTGTCCAGTGTGTGTCCAGTGTGTCCAGTGTGTGTCCAGTGTGTGTCCAGTGTGTGTCCAGTGTGTGTGTTTGACCTGTGAGTCTGAGGTGCAGCAGGGCTGGGTGTTCAGTAGGGTTCCTGAAGGGGAGGATGATGGAGGAATGAGATCCCACAGGGGAGGCTACAGACAGAGGCTCCATCCTCCCAGGGGTCAGGCCTTCACCACACAGCTGGAAGCTCCACTGTTTTAACTGGGAGGACAACAACAACAA
>NW_022261982.1:4065973-4068473 GCF_002021735.2 Oncorhynchus kisutch | reverse complement strand
TATGCTACCACTACTATGTTCTATTATGCTACCACTACTATGTTCTATTTGTTGCCATTAGTAACAATCAACAAATCCCTCAGTGGATCAATAAAGTGTATTGTTTATTTACATCCAATCGTTCATTCAACCTGATTCCCAATGACACAGTGTCCAAAACAATAAGGTTGAGATAACATGACAGAGATCAACGCCCGTATTCACAAAATATATGAGAGTAGGAGTGCTGATCTGGGATCAGGTTAGCCTTTTAGATCATAATGAATACTATTGAGAGGACCAGATGCTAGTGCTGATCTGGGATCAGGTTAACCTTCAGATCATAATGAATACTAGAGAGAGGACCAGATCCTAGTGCTGATCTGGGATCAGGGTAACCTTCAGATCATAATGAATACTAGAGAGAGGACCAGATCCTAGATCAGCTCTCCTACTCTTAGATGCTTAGAGTCTCTTCCCTGTCTGTCTCTTCTCTGTCTGTTTCTTCCCTGTCTCTCTCTTCCCTGTCTGTCTCTTCTCTGTCTGTCTCTTCCCTGTCTGTCTCTTCTCTGTCTGTCTCTTCCCTGTCTGTCTCTTCCCTGTCTGTCTCTTCCCTGTCTGTCTCTTCCCTATCTGTCTCTTCCCTGTCTGTCTTTTCCATGTCTGTCTCTTCCCTGTCTGTATCTT
This sequence comes from Oncorhynchus kisutch, assembly GCF_002021735.2. NCBI lineage: Eukaryota > Metazoa > Chordata > Actinopteri > Salmoniformes > Salmonidae > Oncorhynchus > Oncorhynchus kisutch. The sequence continues at coordinate 4,067,807 of NW_022261982.1, read as the reverse complement.
CCCTGTCTGTCTCTTCCCTGTCTGTCTCTTCCCTACTATAACAGGAGAAGGTGACTGTCTCTTCCCTACTATAGCAGGAGAAGGTGACTGTCTCTTCCCTACTATAACATGAGAAGGTGACTGTCTCTTCCCTACTATAGCAGGAGAAGGTGACTGTCTCTTCCCTACTATAGCAGGAGAAGGTGACTGTCTCTTCCCTACTATAGCAGAAGGTGACTGTCTCTTCCCTACTATAGCAGGAGAAGGTGACTGTCTCTTCCCTACTATAGCAGGAGAAGGTGACTGTCTCTTCCCTACTATAGCAGGAGAAGGTGACTGTCTCTTACCTGTCTGTTCTCTTCCCTACTACAGCAGGAGAGAAGGTGACTGTGTAGTTGAGACTGCTCTGGGGAGGGACACACACCAGGGTGTCTCCACTCAGGTCCTCTCCCTCCAGACACACCCACAGCTCAAGCGGCTCCGCCTCCGGATTACTAAGGGGGATCTCCACGGCAACAGAGCTCTGAGAATAACAAAGCTATAAAACTCAGACACACTAGTCTAGACAGACAGCGTTTTTCCCACTAAACGTTCAGCACAATGATTAGGTCAACGCATTACTCATTCCTCGATATCAGTTCTCTCCCTGGAAACCAGTTGGATGTGCATATTTGATCTTGTTCATTGGTGCAGATGAAGACACAGTGACGTTGTAGAGGAGGGTGTAAAGTAGGCCTCACCTGAACAGCACAGTGCACAGCCAGCACCTTCAGGGGAGGAGCAGCATCACATATGACCTCTATAGAGAACCACACCTCATATTGCCTGGACTCATTCCCTGTTCCTGTCTCACTCTCCACGGCTAGGAATGACATGGACCCTGAGAGACAGTACAGGAGAGGAACAGGCTGTTGTCCTCCTTTACATTCCCATTATCACTGCAGTGTGTGTAGTGACCTCACACACATAAAGAGAAAGAGAGAGGGAGAGAGAGACAGAGAGAGACAGAGAGAGAGACAGAGAGAGAGAGAGAGAGAGAGAGAGAGAGGGAGACAGAGAGAGGGAGAGAGAGAGACAGAAAGAGAAAGAGAGGGAGACAGAGAGAGGGAGAGAGAGACAGAGAGAGAGAGAGAGAGGAGAGAGAGAAAGAGAGAGGGAGAGAGAGAGAGAGAGAGAAAGAGAGAGGGAGAGAGAGACAGGGAGAGGGAGACCGAGACAGAGAGAGAAAGAGAGGGAGAGAGAGAGACAGGGAGAGGGAGACCGAGACAGAGAGAGAAAGAGAGGGAGAGAGAGAGACAGGGAGAGGGAGACCGAGACAGAGAGAGAAAGAGAGGGAGAGAGAGAGACAGGGAGAGGAGCCCGAGACAGAGAGAGAAAAAGAAGGAGAGAGAGGGAGAGAGAGCGAGAGACAGAGAGAAAGAGAGAGAATGAAGTACCTGTATGTTTCCCTCGTTTCCATGGTGACACAGACACGGTGTAGGGCACGGTGTGACCTGGTTTGATGTCCAAGGTGGGCGGTCCACTGACGATGGAGAGGTCTGATACCACCTACAACCAGCAGCACAAGGACAATCAGCATCTGTGTGTGTGGCTGTAGTTGGGGAGCTGCCGGGTGTGTATCTACCTGACAGGTGAGGGGGTGCTGGCTGTAGTTGGGGAGCTGCCGGGTGCTGTGTGTAGTAGTACTATAGTAATAGTGTATCTACCTGACAGGTGAGGGGGTGCTGGCTGTAGTTGGGGACCTGCAGGGTGCTGTGTGTGACCTGTCTGACAGAGCAGTGTATCACCACGTGGTCAAGGGGTAGGGACCGCTCCCCCACCCCTCTCAGGGTGAAGCTGTGCTCCGTCCCATCTG
>NW_022261982.1:4055973-4063473 GCF_002021735.2 Oncorhynchus kisutch | reverse complement strand
CTGTCACAACCCACGAGGACAGACAGAAACACCTACATATGTAGACTGTCCACAGACCCACGAGGACAGACAGAAACACCTACATATGTAGACTGTCACAGACCCACGAGGACAGGCAGAAAACACCTACATATGTAGACTGTCACAGACACACTCTAACACAGACCCATCAAATACGGTTCTATTTCTTTAGACTGTTTCCAGAGGTTGGGGAAACAAAGAGAGACTGCTTTACAATGGCCTTATCAGGCCCAGCAGAGAGAGAGACAAAGAGAGACTGCTTTAATCAATGGGCTTATCAGGCCCAGCAGAGAGAGAGACAAAGAGAGAGGTGGGGGAAAGAGAGAGAGAGAGAGAGAGAGATAGAGAGGGGGGAGAGGGGAGAGGGAAAGAGAGAGAGAGAGAGAGAGAGACAGAGAGAGAGTGGGAGACAGAGAGAGAGTGGGAGAGAGAGAGAGGGGGGAGAGAGAGAGATATAGAGAGATAGGAGGGGGGAGAGAGGAGAGGGAAAGAGAGAGAGAGAGTGAGAGACAGGGAGAGAGTGGGAGAGAGAGAGCGAGGGGGAGAGAGAGAGAGAGATAGAGAGAGAGAGAGAGAGTGAGAGACAGAGAGAGAGTGGGGAGAGAGAGAGCGAGGGGGAGAGGGAGAGAGTGGGGGAGAGAGAGAGAGAGGGGGAGAGAGAGAGGGGGGAGAGAGGAGAGGGAAAGAGAGAGAGAGACAGAGAGAGAGTGGGAGAGAGAGAGTGATGGGGGAGAGGGAGAGAGAGACAGAGAGAGATAGAGAGATAGATAGAGATGCTGTGTCATGTATCAATCCAGACTGTGAACAAAACAACTCAACTCTGAAGCTATCAACTGTCAGCTCTACCTCAGTTGCTGAGATACACTAAGGAACAATAGACACAGATATACACTCTCTCCTTCTACAGCCAAAAGGTAGAAGTGTAGATTAAATGTCCAATGACTCATTACCTGACCTCAACGTGGTTTAAAAATGAAGGCTGACAGGAAAATGATACATCAACCAAGTTGACAGCAAGTGGAGCTGTTAGCATGATAATATAGTGTATATGCCACTTAGCAGACCTTATACCCAGATAAGTGGGTACAGTTTCAGTATGTGACTGTAATACCTGAGGGAACTGAACCCAGGACAGATGGAGGTAAAACTAGCCAGGAGGATTCCTGTCTCCTCAGTCGCCTTCATGCAGGGAGGGAGTATTGCTGCTAATCCTGGTAATCCTCTCCCCCCCTCTCTCTCTCTCCCCCTCTATCTCTCTCTCCCCCACTCTCTCTCTCTCTCCTCCTCTCTCTCTCTCTCGCTCCTCCTCTCTCTATCTCCCCCCTCTCTCTCTCTCCCCCACTCTCTCTCTCTATCTCTCCCCCTCTCTATCTCTCCCCCACTCTCTCTATCTCTCCCTGTCCCTCTCTCTATCTATTCCTCTCTCTCCCACTCTCTCCCTCTCCCCCACTCTCCCTCTCCCCCACTCTCTCTCTCTCTCCCACTTTCTCTATCGCTCCCTCTCTCTCTTGCTCTCTCTCTCGCTCTCTCTCCATATCTCTCTCCCTCTCCCTGTCCCTCTATCTCTCCCACTCTCTCCCTCTCCCCCACTCTCTCTCTCTCCCACTCTCTCCCCCACTTTCTCTCCCCCACTCTCTCTCTCTCCCACTCTCTCCCCTTGTGAAAAAGTGAAGGGAGAGGGTAAGGAAGGACAGAGAGAAGACAGAGAAACAGGAGGAGGAAGAGGAAGAGGAGGAAGATGCGGAGCAGGAGCAGGGGGGATGAGTGTATTACCGTGACGATGCTCTGTGTGGTGGGTCTAAAGGTAAGGGGGTAACAGGTCTTCTCCCCGGCCCGTATGTACACCACAGGAGGGCCGTAGAAGCCACAGCCACTAACCAAGCCTCGCAGATGCCAGTCCTGTCTGCTCTCATTGATCTGGAGAGAATACAGGAAAGATGAGACACACACATCCTATTTCCCCAACCCAACCCCTAACCCCTAACCCAAAACCCTAACCCTAACCCCAACCCCTAACCCCTAACCCTAACCCTAATCCCTAACCATAACCCTAACCCCTAACCCTAATCCCTAACCCCTAACCCTAATCCCTAACCCCTAATCCCTAACCCTAATCCCTAACCCCTAACCCCTAACCCTAATGCTAACTCTAAACCTAATTCTAACCCTAACCCTAATGGTAATTCTAAACCTAATTCTAACCCAAACCTAACCCCTAACCCTAATTCTAACCCTAACCCAAACCTAACCCCTAACCCTAATGCTAATTCTAAACCTAATTCTAACCCAAACCTAACCCCTAACCCTAACCCTAATGCTAATTCTAAACCTAATTCTAACCCAAACCCAGGAAAGATGAGACACACACATCCTATTTTCCCCAACCCAACCCCTAACCCTAACTCCAACCCCTAACCCCTAACCCTAACCCTAATCCCTAACCCCTAACCCTAATCCCTAACCCCTAATCCCTAACCCCTAACCCTAACCCCTAACTCCTACCCCTAACCCTAACCCTAATGCTAATTCTAAACCTAATTCTAACCCTAACCCAAACCTAACCCCTAACCCTAACCCTAATGCTAATTCTAAACCTAATTCTAACCCAAACCTAACCCCTAACCCTAATTCTAACCCCTAACCCAAACCTAACCCCTAACCCTAATGCTAATTCTAAACCTAATTCTAACCCAAACCCAAACCTAACCCCTAACCCTAACCCTAATGCTAATTCTAAACCTAATTCTAACCCAAACCTAACCCCTAACCCTAATGTTAATTCTAACCCTAACCCTAACCCAAACCTAACCCCTAACCATAATGCTAATTCTAAACCTAATTCTAACCCTAACCCAAACCTAACCCTAATGCTAATTCTAATCCTAATTCTAACCCAAACCTAACCCCTAACCCTAATGCTAATTCTAAACCTAATTCTAACCCAAACCTAACCCCTAACCCTAATGCTAATTCTAACCCTAACCCAAACCTAACCCCTAACCCTAATGCTAATTCTAAACCTAATTCTAACCCTAACCCAAACCTAACCCCTAACCCTAACCCTAATGCTAATTCTAAACCTAATTCTAACCCAAACCTAACCCTTAACCCTTAACCCTAATGCTAATTCTAACCCTAACCCAAACCTAACCCTAATGCTAATTCTAAACCTAATTCTAACCCAAACCCAAACCTAACCCCTAACCCTAATGCTAATTCTAAACCTAATTCTAACCCAAACCTAACCCCTAACCCTAATGCTAATTCTAAACCTAATTCTAACCCAAACCTAGCCCCTAAACCTAAATTAGCCTTGGTCCTCAGGTGGACCTGGGAGAATGTTCACACACACATCAGGGAGAATGTTCACACACACACACACACACACACACATACACACAACACACACATACACCCAACACACACCCAACACACACCCAACACACATACACCCAACATACACCCAACACACACACACACCCAACACACACACACACACAACCAACACACACAACACACACACCCAACACACATATACACACAACACACACATACACAACCACCCAACACACAATTCAACTCTTCAGCCACTCCAGAGCACAAAGCCTGCCACCTCCACATCTCCTCTTCCTCCTCCTCCTCCTCCTCCACCTCTCTCCTCCTTCCCCTCTCTCCTCCTCCTCCTCCTTCCCTCTCTCCTCCTCCTCTCCTGTCCCTCCTCCTCCTCCACCTCTCTCCTCCTTCCCCTCACTCCTGTTCCTCCTCCTCCTCCTCTCCTGTCCCTCCTCCTCCACCTACCAGAGGGATGTCCTGAGTGACAGACAGGTGAGCGGGCGTGGTGAACTCTAGCTGGGCGTGGTCTCCCTCTGCGGTAACCACGGCTTCCAGCAGGTAGACTCTGATGTCACGCCACGACTGCAGAACCAGCTGGCACCGGAACCGACCGGCCACGTGGGCTTGGAACCTCAGTGGTACCATCACCACCTCAGAGTCTGGACAGAGAGGGGAGGGGGATAGGAGTGTATGTCTGTGTGTGTGTCTGTTGTGTGTGTCTGTGTGTGTCTGTGTGTGTCTATGTCTGTGTCTGTGTCTGTGTCTGTGTCTGTGTGTGTGTGTGTGTGTGTGTGTGTGTGTGTGTGTGTGTGTGTGTGTGTGTGTGTGTGTGTGTGTGTGTGTGTGTGTGTGTGTGTGTACCTGTGAGGTTGTCCTGTGTGACCCGTGCGTCCCTGGCCACAGGCAGAGTGATGGTATGAGGCAGGAGGAAGTGTTCCGGGAGAGAAACATCCACACTGTACTCTACCACCTGGGACTGGACTGGACCAGGGACCAGCAGGGACTGGAGGAGAGGAGAGAGACGGTCAGACTGTACTCTACCACCTGGGACTGGACTGGACCAGGGACCAGCAGGGACTGGAGGAGAGGAGAGAGACGGTCAGGACTGGACCAGGGACCAGCAGGGACTGGAGGAGAGGAGAGAGACGGTCAGACTGGACCAGGGACCAGCAGGGACTGGAGGAGAGGAGAGAGACGGTCAGACTGGACCAGGGACCAGCAGGGACTGGGAGGAGAGGAGAGAGACGGTCAGACTGGACCAGGGACCAGCAGGGACTGGAGGAGAGGAGAGAGACGGTCAGACTGTACTCTACCACCTGGGACTGGACTGGACCAGGGACCAGCAGGGACTGGAGGAGAGGAGAGAGACGGTCAGACTGTACTCTACCACCTGGGACTGGACTGGACCAGGGACCAGCAGGGACTGGAGGAGAGGAGAGAGACGGTTAGACTGTACTCTACACCTGGGACTGGACCAGGGACCAGCAGGGACTGGAGGAGAGGAGAGAGACGGTCAGACTGGACCAGGGACCAGCAGGGAGGAGAGGAGAGAGACGGTCAGACTGGACCAGGGACCAGCAGGGACTGGGAGGAGAGGAGAGAGACGGTCAGACTGTACTCTACCACCTGGGACTGGACTGGATCAGGGACCAGCAGGGACTGGAGGAGAGGAGAGAGATGGTCACATTGTACTCTACCACCTGGGACTGGACTGGACCAGGGACCAGCAGGGAACTGGAGGAGAGGAGAGAGACGGTCAGACTGGACCAGGGACCAGGAGGGACTGGAGGAGAGGAGAGAGACGTGTCAGACTGTACCTCTACCCACCTGGGATTGGACTAGACCAGGGACCAGCAGGGACTGGAGGAGAGGAGAGAGACGGTCAGACTGGACCCAGGGACCAGGAGGGACTGGAGGAGAGGAGAGAGACGGTCCACACTGTACTCTACCACCTGGGACTGGACTGGATCAGGGACCAGCAGGGACTGGAGGAGAGGAGAGAAGACGGTCAGACTGTACTCTACCACCTGGGACTGGACTGGACCAGGGACCAGCAGGGACTGGAGGAGAGATGAGAGACGGTCAGACTGTACTCTACCCTGGGACTGGACTGGACCAGGGACTGGAGGAGAGGAGAGAGACGATCAGGACTGTACTCTACACCTGGGACTGGACTGGACCAGGGACCAGCAGGGACTGGAGAAGAGGAGATAAGACGGTTAGACTGTACTCTAAACACCTGGGACTGGACTGGACCCAGGGACAAAGCAGGGACTGGAGGTAGAGGAGAGGAGACGGTCAGACTGTACTCTTACTACCTGGGACTGGACTGGACCAGGGACCAGCAGGGACTGGAGGAGAGGAGAGAGAGACGGTCAGACTGTACTCTACCACCTGGGACTGGACTGGACCAGGGACCAGCAGGGACTGGAGGAGAGGAGAGAGACGGTCAGACTGGACCAGGGACCAGCAGGGACTGGAGGAGAGGAGAGAGACGGTCAGACTGGACCAGGGACAGCAGGTACTGGAGGAGAGGAGAGAGACGGTCAGACTGGACTGGACCAGGAGGGACTGGAGGAGAGGAGAGAGACGGTCAGACTGGACCAGGGACCAGGAGGGACTGGAGAGAGGAGAGAGATGGTCAGAACTGGACTGGACCAGGGACCAGGAGGGACTGGAGGAGAGGAGAGAGATGGTCAGACTGGACAGGGACCAGGAGGACTGGAGGAGAGGAGAGAGACGGTCAGACTGGACTGGAACCAGGGACCAGGAGGGACTGGAGGAGAGGAGAGAAATGTCAGACTGGACTGGACCAGGGACCAGGAGGGACTGGAGGAGAGGAGAGAGACGGTCAGACTGGACTGGACCAGGGACCAGCAGGGACAGACAGGAGACCAGGAGGACAAAGAGAGAGCGAGAGAGAGAGAGAGAGAGAGAGAGAGAAAGAGAGAGAGAGAGAGAGAGAGAGAGAGAGAGAGACAGAGAGACAGAGAGAGAGAAAGAGCTGTCCAGTGTGTGTGTGTCTGTCTCTGTGTGTGTGTCTACTGTCTACCTGTGTGTGTTTGTGTGTCTCTGTGTGTGTGTCTACTGTCTACCAGTGTGTGTGTCTGTCTCTGTGTGTGTGTCTACTGTCTACCTGTGTGTGTGTGTCTGTGTGTGTCTGTCTCTGTGTGTGTGTCTACTGTCTACCTGTGAGGTGGTGAGTGCAGCGGCCACCACCCCGGCCCGGACGGTGCTCAGCTGTCCAGAGTGTGTGTGAGGCTGGCGCCTCTTCTTCTCCACAGGGCTCATCCTCTGCTGCCCACGGTGGCCAGCGCCCGCTCCAACAGCCCATTTAACCAGGGGGACACACACCACCTCATCCAGGTGCTGCCCACGCCGCAACGCAGGTTCACCGCAGGCCTGGGATCAGCACCATTAGCAGACACACAGGGCATACAGAAACACACACAGGCTGGGATCAGCACCATCTAAGCAGACACTCAGGGCATACGGAAAACACACAGGCTGGGATCAGCACCTCTAGCAGACACACGGGCATACGAAACACACCAGGCCTGGGGATCAGCACCATCTAGCAGACACACAGGACATACGGAAACACACTCAGGCCTGGGATCAGCAACCATCTAGCAGACACACAGGGCATACGGAAACACACGCAGGCCTGGGATCAGCAACCATCTAGCAGACACACAGGGGCATATGGAAAACACACACAGGCCTGGGATCAGCACCATCTAGCAGACACACAGGACATACGGAAACACGCGCAGGCCTGGGATCAGCACCACATTGAAGATTTTTCACGGTAGTCAGGGTTCGCCTGCGACCTTTCAGTTACTGGTCCCAACGCTCATTAAGCTAGGCAACTTGCGCCTCAGTACAGTCATCATGACTCTGCAGACGTGTTTCAGTAACCAGTACTCACAGAGGTGGCGCTGCTAACATGGACTACATTAGGACTGGGCTTGTGGTCAGAGGGGAGGACAGGGGAAGATCTGCTGTCCCTCCACAAGATACACCTGCTCACCAACCTACAGACAAAACACACACAACAACCTATAATCAACACACACATTATCCAAGCTAGATTTAAATACACACAGCACCTGGAAGGAACACCTAGATCATGACACACACACA
>NW_022261982.1:4037485-4052485 GCF_002021735.2 Oncorhynchus kisutch | reverse complement strand
TGTAGTTGTCAGGTGGTGGGTGTAGCTGGTGCATGAAGTCAGGTGCAGGAGAGCAGAGATGAGTGAACAACGCACTTTACTTAAGAAAATAGCACAAAGTAACAATACCAATGTGCGAACGGTTGCCACAAAGCACGGGTGAAAACAGCTTCCGGCAGGGCAGGCGGAGGGGCAGGTTTCCGGTCGAGAGCCAGACCCAGTCCCCCGGTGCGAACACCGAGGCCTCCCTGCAGTGACGGTCTGCGCTGGATTTCTGACACAACACGGCCCGGTGAAGGTGTCTCCTCCGCGCGCCTAAACCAGTCGTCCACCGCAGTAGCCTCGATCTGCCTCTGATGCCAAGGCGCCAGAACCAGCTGGTACCCCAGTACGCACTGGAAGGGGGAGAGGTTAGTGGAGGAGTGGCGGCGCGAGTTCTGGGCCAGCTCTGCCCAGGGCACGAACGCCGCCCAGTCCCCCAGCCGGTCCTGGCAATAAGACCTCAGAAACCTACCCCCATCTGCCCATTACTCTCGGGGTGAAAACCCGAGGTAAGACTGACCGAGACCCCCAGACGTTCCATGAACGCCCTCCAGAACCTCGACTTGAACTGGGGACCCCGAGCAGACACTATATCCTGAGGCACCCCGTAGTGCCGGAAGACGTGTGTAAACAAGGCCTCCGCAGTCTGTAGGGCCATAGGGAGACCGGGCAAAGGGAGGAGATGACAAGACTTAGAAAAACAATCCACAACGACCAGGATCGTGGTGTTACCCTGTGAGGGAGGAAGATCGGTCAGGAAATCCACAGACAGGTGCGACCATGGCCTTTGTGGAACGGGTAAGGGGTGTAACTTGCCTCTGGGCAGGTGCCTAGGAGCCTTGCACTGGGCGCACACCGAGCAAGAGGAAAACATAAACCCTCACGTCCTTAGCCAAAGTGGGCCACCAGTACTTCCCACTAAGACAGCGCACCGGCCGACCGATACCAGGATGACCAGAGAAGGGTAACATGTGGGCCTCAATAGATCAGCCGGTCACGGACAGCAGACAGAACGTACAGACGCCCAGCTGGACACTGGAGGGGAGCGGGCTCTGTACGTAATGTCCCAAACAACCGGCGCTACCAGGCAGGAGGCCGGGAGTATGGGAGTATGGGAGTATGATCCATGAGCCGCTCCTCTGTGTCATACAGCCGGGACAGTGCGTCTGCCTTCGTATTCTGGGAACCTGATCTGTAGGACAGGGTAAACACAAAACGGGTAAAGAACATTGCCCACCTTGACTGACGAGGATTCAGTCTCCTAGCTGCCCGGATGTACTCCAGGTTGCGGTGGTCAATCCAGATGAGAAAAGGGTGTTTAGTCAAGCCAATGTCTCCATGCCTTCAAGGCTTTCACCACAGCCAACAACTCCCGGTCCCCCACATTATAGTTCCGCTCCGCCGGGCTGAGTTTCTTCGAGAAGAAAGCACAGGGGCGGAGCTCTGGTGGCGTGCCAGAGCGCTGAGATAGCACGGCTCCTAGGCGAGGTAAACAGAGCCCTTAGGTGACCAAAAGCCCTGTCCGCCTCAGCCGACCACTGCAAATGTACAGGACCCCCCTTCAGCAGTGAGGTAATGGGAGCCACCACCTGGCCAAAACCCCGGATAAACCTCCGGTAGTAATTGGCAAACCCTAAAAACTGCTGCACCTCCTTTACCGTGGTGGGAGTCGGCCAATTGCGCACGGCTGAAATGCGGTCCCTCTCCATCTCCACCCCTGAGGTGAAAATGCGGTACCCTAGGAAGGAGACGGCCTGCTGGAAGAACAGTCATTTCTCAGCCTTGACGTACAGGTCATGCTCCAACAATAGTCCAAGCACCCTGCTCCGCTACACATGCTCGGCGCGTGTAGTGGAGTATATCAGAATGTCATCAATAAACACCACTACACCCTGCCCGTGCAGGTCCCTGAAAATCTTGTCTACAAAGGCTTGGAAAACTGACGGAGCATTCATCAACCCGTATGGCATGACGAGGTATTCATAATGCTCTGAAAGCCGTCTTCCACTCGTCTCCCTCCCGGATATGCACCAGTTTGTACTCGCTCCTGAGATCTAGTTTCGTGAAGAAGCGCACCCCATGCATTGACTCAATCGCCGTGGCGATGAGAGGTAGCGGGTAACTGTACCTCACCGTGATTTGATTTAGACCTCGATAGTCAATACACGGGCACAGACCTCCCTCCATCTTCTTCACAAAAAATGAACTCGAGGAGGCGGGTGAAGTGGAATACCGAATGTACCCCTGACGCAGGGATTCGGAGACATATGTCTCCATAGCCACCGTCTCCGCTTGTGACAGGGGATACGCGTGACTCCTGGGAAGTGCGGCGTCTACAAAGAGATTTATCGCACAATCCCCCTGTCGATGGGGTGGTAATTGAGTCACCTTCTTCTTACAGAAGGCGAGAGCCAAATCGGCATATCCAGGGGGAATGCGCACTGTGAAGACCTGGTCTGGACTTTCCACCGTAGTAGCACCAACAGAAACCCCTAAACACCTCCCCAAGCACTCTCGTGACCACCCCATGAGAGCCCTCCATTGCCACGAAACAGTGGGATCATGACAGACTAACCAGGGTAGGCCTAGCACCACGGGAAACGCAGGAGAATCAATAAGGAAGAGACTGATTCTCTCCTTATGACCCTCCTGCGTCACCATGCCCAGGGGCGCGGTGACCTCCCTAATCAACCCGGACCCTAATGGTCGACTGTCTAGGGTGTGAACTGGGAAGGGCATATCCACAGGAACAATGGGGATCCCTAATTTATGGGTAAATGATCTGTTAATGAAATTCCTGCGACTGAATCGATGAGCGCCTTATGCTGGGAATGCGGGAAAAACTAGGATGAACATGAAATGGAACTTCCTCCGGTCTCCCGAAGCACAGCACCTCCCAGTTCCATGGGCACCGGAGCGGTGGGGGATGGAACCGATGGACCCCGATCTGGACGTCCGCGGGTAGCCAGCAGGTTATCCAACCGAATGGACAGGTCCACCAGCTGGTCGAAAGTGAGGGTGGTGTCCCTGCAGGCCAATTCCTGACGGACATCCTCGTGCAAACTGCAACGACAGTGGTCGATCAGGGCCCCGTCATTCCATCCCACGCCAGCGGCCAGGGTCCGGAAGTCCAGAGCGAACTCCTGGGCGCTCCTCGTCCCCTGCCTCAGATGTACGAGACGTTCAAATCTTCGAAGTGGTCCAGCGGCGCATCTCCTTCTCCCCACACGGCGTTGGCCCACTCCAGGGCTCTCCCTGAGAGGCATGAGACGAGGGCAGACACCATCTCTCGGTCCGAAGGCGCCGGGTGGACGGTTGCTAGGTAGAGCTCCAGCTGTAATAGGAAACCCTGACATTGTGCAACCGTCCCATCATACTCCCTAGGGAGGGCAAGACAAATCCCACAGGGACCGGGTGAAAGAGGGGCGAGTAGTAGAGACCTTGGTTGAGCTGGCGGAGGTGCTGGAGGACCTCCCTTTCTCTCCCAGCGATCCATAGTCTGTAGGATGCGGTCCATGGTGGCGCCGAGATGATGGAGCATCGTCGCTTGCTCCTGGACGCGCTCCTCGACCCCAATAACAGGGGTACCGGCTCCTGCTGACTCCATGATGTTTCTGGGTGTGTGATTCTGTCAGGCGGTGGGTGTTGCTGGTGCATGAAGTCAGGCGCAGGAGAACAGAGATGAGTGAACAACGCACTTTACTTAAGAAAATAGCACCAAGTAACAATACCAATGTGCGAACAATAACGGTTGCCACAAAGCACGGGTGAAAACCCGGAAAGAACCAGCCGGAAACCGACCTGAACAACAAACAATCACACACAAAGACATGGGGAAACAGAGGGTTAAATACATGACCAGTAATTGGAAAATGACAACCAGGTGTGTGGGAAACAAAGACAAAACCAATGGAAAATGAAAAGTGGATCGGCGATGGCTAGAAGACCGGCGACGTGAAGAAGACGAGGAACCGACTTCGGCGGCAGTAGTTAATTATTGTGCGGTGTTATATAAATAGTGAGTTATTGTGAGGTGTTATATACATAGTGAGTTATTGTGAGGTGTTATATACAGTTGAAGTCGGAAGTTTACATACACCTTAGCAAAATACATTTAAACTCAGTTTTTCACAATTCCTGACATTTAATCCAGGCAAAAATTCCCTGTTTTAGGTCAGTTAAGATCACCACTTTATTTTAAGAATGTGAAATGTCAGAATAATAGTAGAGAGAGTTATTTATTTCAGCTTTTATTTCTTTCATCACATTCCCAGTGGGTCAGAAGTTTACATACACTCAATTTGTATTTGGCAGCGTTGCCTTTAAATTGTTTGACTTGGGTCAAACACTTCAGGTAGCCTTCCACAAGCTTCCCACAATAAGTTGGGTGAATTGTGGCCCATTCCTCCTAACAAAGCTGGTGTAACTGAGTCAGGTTTGTGGGCTTCCCTGTTCGCACACACTTTTTCAGTTCTGCCCACAGATTTTCTATAGGATTGAGGTCAGGGCTTTGTGATGGCCACTCCAATACCTTGACTTTGTTGTCCTTAAGCCATTTTACCACAACTTTGGAAGTATGCTTGGGGTCATTGTCCATTTGGAAGACCCATTTGCGACCAAGCTTTAACTTCCTGACTGATGTCTTGAGATGTTGCTTCAATATATCCACATAATTTTCCTTCCTCGTGATGACATGTATTTTGTGAAGTGCACCAGTCCCTCCTGCAGCAAATTACCCCCACAATATGATGCTGCCACCCTCGTGCTTCACGGTTGGGATGGTGTTCTTCGGCTTGCAAGCCCTTTTTCCTCCAAACATAACGATGGTCATTTTGGCCAAACAGTTCTATTTTTGTTTCATCAGACCAGAAGACATTTCTCCAAAAAGTACGATTTTTGTCCCCATTTGCAGTAGTTTGTCTTTTTTATGACGGTTTTGGAGCAGTAGCTTCTTTCTTCCTTGCTGAGCGGCCTTTCAGGTTATGTCGATATAGGACTCGTTTTACTGTGGATATAGATACTTTTGTACCTGTTTCCTTCAGAATCTTTAAAAATTAAAAAATTCGATTTTTACCCCCTTTTCTCCCCAATTTCGTGGTATCCAATTGTTAGTAATTACTGTCTTGTCTCATCGCTACAACTCCCGTACGGGCTCGGGAGAGACGAAGGTTGAAAGCCATGCGTCCACCGAAACACAACCCAACCAAGCCGCACTGCTTCTTAACACAGCGCACATCCAACCCAGAAGCCAGCCGCACCAATGTGTCAGAGGAAACACCGTGCACCTGGCTACCTTGGTTAGCGCGCGCTGCGCCCGGCCTGCCACAGGAGTCGCTGGTGCACGATGAGACAAGGATATCCCTACCGGCCAAACCCTCCCTAAGCTGGACGACGCTAGGCCAATTGTGCGTCGCCCCACGGACCTCCCGGTCAAGGCCGGCTGCGACAGAGCCTGGTGTGTGTGTGTGTGTGTGTGTGTGTGTGTGTGTGTGTGTGTGTGTGTGTGTGTGTGTGTGTGTGTACTCACGCTGGGGGTGATGTGTGTGACCTGGGTCTTGAGGCTGAAGGCCAGAGTGGCTCCAGAGGGACTGGCTGAGGAGGCAGAGCGTGATGTCAGCAGTAGCACCGCCTCCATTGGCCTCAGGAAGGAACAGGAGTACTGCACGGTCACCTCCACACAACGCCCCCTAGTGGAGAGGAGGACAGAGTGTAAGGCTCAACTATAAGGTGGGGCAGAGACGGGGAAAGCCATGGGATCAATGGAAGACCAGTCAAGAAACTGAACACCAGTTGAGAAGACAGGCAGCCAGTTAACTCTAATACAGTTAGACAGAGAGAAAGACTGAGCCAGGATAGAGAGAGGAAGACAGAGACAGGATAGACAGAGAAAGACAGAGCCAGGATAGACAGAGAAAGACAGAACCAGGATAGACAGAGAAAGACAGAACCAGGACAGAGAGAGAAAGACAGAGCCAGGATAGAGAGAGAAAGACAGAGCCATGATAGACAGAGAAAGACAGAGCCAGGATAGACAGAGAAAGACAGAGCCAGGATAGACAGAGAAAGACAGAACCAGGATAGACAGAGAAAGACAGAGCCAGGATAGACAGAGAAAAACAGAACCAGGATAGAGAGAGAAAGACAGAGCCAGGACAGACAGAGAAAGACAGAACCAGGATAGACAGAGAAAGACAGAACCAGGATAGACAGAGAAAGACAGAGCCAGGATAGAGAGAGAAAGACAGAGCCAGGATAGACAGAGAAAGACAGAACTAGGACAGACAGAGAAAGACATAACCAGGACAGACAGAGAAAGACAGAGCCAGGACAGAGAGAGAAAAACAGAGCCAGGACAGAGAGAGAAAGACAGTGGCTGTGTCTGAATGCCCATACCTGCATTCTAAATAACAGGCATTTTGGGTACATGAAAACAGAACCTTTATAGTATATGACATTTAAATAATGTAGTATAGTTTAAATGCCAGGATGTTATACTAATTTTGTTTTTTCATCCAGAATTCCCTGCACACTATCACCTAAGATAATCCTCTTTCCAGACACATGTGTTTCACAGCAGCTGATAATCAGATAAATTGATGCGTTGTACCAAAATGAACGAACGGAGGGAATCAACACAGATGACACATCATCAGTATGGATGAGCCTAGTATGTTGACATTTGTTGATTACTGCATTAGATTTGACTACACAGTACATTCTAAATAGTACGCAGTATGATTGCTACACAGTATGTAGTTTTAGTAGTAGACCAGACAGATTTCAGACAGAAGAGATGGGAAATGATCTTCATCTCACAAGGTAACTGAGCAGAACAGCTCTGGAGGACTGGGGTGAGGAACACTGCTGTCCTACAGGGTTAGGGGTTAGGGCTAGGGGTTAAGGGATATGGATTAGGGGTTATGGATTAGGGGTTATGGATAGGGGTTATGGCTAGGAATTATGGTTAGGGGTTATGGATAGGGGTTATGGGTAGGGGTTATGGATTAGGGGTTATGGATAGGGGTTATGGTTAGGGGTTATGGATTAGGGGTTATGGATAGGGGTTATGGATTATGGGTTATGGGTTATGGATAGGGGTTATGGCTAGGGGTTATGGGTTATGGATAGGGGTTATGGGTAGGGGTTATGGTTAGGGGTTATGGATTAGGGGTTATGGATAGGGGTTATGGTTAGGGGTTATGGATTAGGGGTTATGGATAGGGGTTATGGATTATGGGTTATGGGTTATGGATAGGGGTTATGGCTAGGGGTTATGGTTAGGGGTTATGGATTAGGGGTTATGGATAGGGGTTATGGATTATGGGTTATGGATAGGGGTTATGGCTAGGGGTTATGGGTTATGGCTAGGGGTTATGGATTAGGGGTTATGGATAGGGGTTATGGATAGGGGTTATGGCTAGGGGTTATGATTAGGGGTTATGGATAGGGGTTGTGGTTTAGGGGTTATGGGTTATGGGTTATGGGTTATGGATAGGGGTTATGGATTATGGGTTATGGATAGGGGTTATGGGTTATGGATAGGGGT
Source organism: Oncorhynchus kisutch (assembly GCF_002021735.2). Lineage (NCBI taxonomy): Eukaryota > Metazoa > Chordata > Actinopteri > Salmoniformes > Salmonidae > Oncorhynchus > Oncorhynchus kisutch. The sequence continues at coordinate 4,044,918 of NW_022261982.1, read as the reverse complement.
TATGGGTTATGGATAGGGGTTATGGATTATGGGTTATGGATAGGGGTTATGGGTTATGGTTAGGGGTTATGGTTAGGGGTTATGGTTAGGGGATATGGTTAGGGGTTATGGTTAGGGGTTATGGTTAGGGGCTAGGAGTTAGGGTGTATGGTTAGGGGTTATGGTTAGGGGTTATCGTTAGGGGTTATGGCTTAGGGGTTAAGAGTTAGGGGTAGGGGTTAAGGGTTAGGGGTAGGGGTTACGGGTTATGATTAGGGGTTACGGGTAGGGGTTATGGGGTAGGGATTAGGGGTTATGGGTAGGGGTTATGGTTAGGGGTTAGGTGTAGGGATACGGGTAGGGGTTATGGTTAGGGGTTAGGTGTAGGGATACGGGTAGGGGTTATGGTTAGGGGTTCTGGGTAGGGGTTATGGTTAGGGGTTACGGGTTACGGGTAGGGATTTATAGGTTAGGGGTTATGGTTAGGGGTTATGGTTAGGGGTTATGGTTAGGGATTATTGTTAGGGGTTATGGTTAGGGGTTAGGGGTAGGGGTTACGGGTAGGTGTTATGGTTAGGGGTTATGGGTAGGGGTTAGGGGTTATGGCTTAGGGGTTAAGGGTTAGGGGTAGGGGTTACGGGTAGGGAGTACGGGTAGGAGTTATGGTTAGGGGTAGGGGCTATGGTTAGGGGTTACGGGTAGGGGTTATGGTTAGGGGTTACGGGTAGGGTGTACGGGTAGGGGTTAGGGGTAGGGGTTATGGTTAGGGGTTACGGGTAGGAGTTATGGGTAGGTGTTATGGTTAGGGGTTATGGGTAGGGGTAGGGGTTAGGGGTAGGGGTTATGGGTTAGGGGTTAAGGGGTTGGGGTTAAGGGTTTGGGGTAGGGGTTACGGTTAGGGGTTACGGTTAGGGGTTATGGTTAGGGGTTATGGGTAGGGATATGGTTAGGGGTTAAGGTTAGGGGTTATGGTTAGGGGTTATGGCTTAGGGGTTAAGAGTTATTGGTAGGGGTTAAGGGTTAGGGGTAGGGTTTACGGGTTATGATTAGGGGTTACGGGTGGGGGTTATGGGGTAGGAATTAGGGGTTACGGGTAGGGGTAATGGTTATGGGTTATGGGTAGGGTTTATGGTTAGGGGTTACGGGTTACGGGTAGGGGTTACGGTTAGGGGTTATGGTTAGGGGTTATGGTTAGGGATTATTGTTAGGGGTTATGGTTAGGGGTTATGGGTAGGGGTTATGGTTAGGAGTTATGGTTAGGGGTTATGGCTTAGGGGTTATGGCTTAGGGGTAGGGGTTAAGGGTTAGGGGTAGGGGTTACGGGTTATGATTAGGGGTTACGGGTAGGTGTTATGGGGTAGGGTTAGGGAGTATGGGTAGGAGTTATGGTTAGGGGTTAGGGGTAGGGGTTACGGGTAGGGGTTATGGTTAGGGGTTATGGGTAGGGGTTAGGGGTAGGGGTTAGGGGTTACGGCTTAGGGGTTAAGGGTTAGGGGTTTGGGGTTACGGGTAGGGGTTACGGTTAGGGGTTATGGTTAGGGGTTATGGTTAGGGGTTATGGTTAGGGGTTATGGGTAGGGGTTATGGTTAGGGGTTATGGTTTATGGGTAGGGGTTATGGTTAGGGGTTATGGGTAGGGGATAGGGGTTACGGGTAGGGGTTAGGGGTTATGGTTAGGGGTTATGGTTAGGGGTTATTGGTAGGGGTTAAGGGTTTGGGGTTAAGGGTTATGGTTAGGGGTTATGGGTAGGGATTAAGGGTTACGGGTAGGAGTTAAGGGTTACGGGTAGGGGTTACGGGTAGGATTTAGGGGTAGGGGTCAGAGATAGAAGGGCTTACTTAGGAGGGATGGTGATGGAAGCTCCTTGGGGCAAGGAGAAATGATGGGCCTCCTTCCCTACGATGGAGGCATGGTAGAACATCGTTCTGGAGGACGGGCTCTTCAGACGCACCTGGAGCACACACACACACACACACACACACACACACACACACACACACACACACACACACACACACACACACACACACACACACACACACACACACACACACACACACACACACACACAGGCTGTAAGACAGGGTTACCCAGGGCTAGTGCTGTGTGATGGAGAGAGAGACCTGCCTGCTTGGTGAAGGTGTGATACAGGCTGCCAGACAGGGTTACCCAGGGCTAGTGCTGTGTGATGGAGAGAGAGACCTGCCTGCTTGGTGAAGGTGTGGCGCAGGCTGCCAGACAGGGTTACCCAGGGCTAGTGCTGTGTGATGGAGAGAGAGACCTGCCTGCTTGGTGAAGGTGTGATACAGGCTGCCAGACAGGGTTACCCAGGGTTAGTGCTGTGTGATGGAGAGAGAGACCTGCCTGCTTGGTGAAGGTGTGATACAGGCTGCCATACAGGGTTACCCAGGGCTAGTGCTGTGTGATGGAGAGAGAGACCTGCCTGCTTGGTGAAGGTGTGGTGCAGGCTGCCAGACAGGGTTACCCAGGGCTAGTGCTGTGTGATGGAGAGAGAGACCTGCCTGCTTGGTGAAGGTGTGGTGCAGGCTGCCAGACAGGGTTACCCAGGGCTAGTGCTGTGTGATGGAGAGAGAGACCTGCCTGCTTGGTGAAGGTGTGGTGCAGGCTGCCAGACAGGGTTACCCAGGGCTAGTGCTGTGTGATGGAGAGAGAGACCTGCCTGCTTGGTGAAGGTGTGGTGCAGGCTGCCAGACAGGGTGATGGTTCTCCTGGGAAGGTACTGGGGCAGCGTCTCATACAGGTAAACACACAGCATCAACATCAGAACAGGGTTCGAGTCTGACAGCTCTGTGGGCTGGATGTCTATGTCCAGACAGAGCAGTGTGAAGGCCTGGCTGAGGATGATACTGTTGTGGAGGTTCTGTTCCAGGCGGCTGATGCTGGTGTACATCCTCTGGAGATGACTGGGGATCTGTGGGACCGGAGAGACCAGAGGGGGGGGGGGGGGGGGCAGTCAACACTGGGCCAGTTTCCCAGACACAGATTAAGCCTTATCTGCTACCACAGTCAGACGAATCAAAACCAGTCGAGTTGAGATGAGTCTAGATTTACTGACAATTTCCCACAGAGTAGACGAGGACAAGAGTTGACCAGGAATAGAAGGAGAGAACACATTGAAACTGTACCAGTACCCTCTGTATATAGCCTCCACATTGACTCTGTACCAGTACCCCCTGTATATAGCCTCCACATTGACTCTGTACCAGTACCCCCTGTATATAGCCTCCACATTGACTCTGTACCGGTACCCTCTGTAAACAGCCTCCACATTGACTCTGTACCAGTACCCCCTGTATATAGCCTCCACATTGACTCTGTACCAGTACCCTCTGTAAACAGCCTCCACATTGACTCTGTACCAGTACCCCCTGTATACAGCCTCCACATTGACTCTGTACCAGTACCCACTGTATATAGCCTCCACATTGACTCTGTACCGGTACCCCCTGTATATAGCCTCCACATTGACTCTGTACCGGTACCCTCTGTATATAGTCTCCACATTTTCTATTTTAAATGTTTTACTTAACACTTATTTCTTAATTTTTTCTTAAATCTTCTTAAAGCATCGTTGGTTATTGTTGTATTCGGAGCATGTGACACGTAACATTTTTAACACAGGCCCGTACCAGAAAGGGACAGTAGGCAGCCAGCACAGCAGCCAGAACCAGGCCGTCTGCCAGGTCCAGGTCAAAGTTCACCACCCAGCGGGCTGATGGGACGTCTCCTGGTTAAAGAGCAGAATATAGGTAACAGAAGAGTTGTGGATGTCTATTTGGATCTGTCTCTCTCTCTACCTCTCTGTCTCTGTCTCTACCTCTGTCAATCTCTGTCTCTATCTCTCTGTCTCTACCTCTGTCAATCTCTGTCTCTGTCTCTACCTCCCTGTCTCTATCTCTCTGTCTCTACCTCTGTCAATCTCTGTCTCTACCTCTCTGTCTCTACCTCTGTCAATCTCTGTCTCTACCTCTCTGTCTCTACCTCTGTCAATCTCTGTCTCTACCTCTGTCAATCTCTGTCTCTCCCTCTCTGTCTCTACCTCTGTCAATCTCTGTCTCTACCTCTCTGTCTCTACCTCTCTGTCTCTACCTCTCTGTCTCTACCTCTCTGTCTCTACCTCTGTCAATCTCTGTCTCTACCTCTCTGTCTATACCTCTGTCAATCTCTGTCTCTACCTCTCTGTCTCTACCTCTCTGTCTCTACCTCTCTGTCTCTACCTCTCTGTCTCTACCTCTGTCTCTACCTCTCTGTCTCTACCTCTCTGTCTCTACCTCTCTGTCTCTACCTCTCTGTCTCTACTTCTCTGTCTCTACCTCTCTGTCTCTACCTCTGTCTCTATCTCTCTGTCTCTACCTCTCTGTCTCTACCTCTGTCAATCTCTGTCTCTACCTCTGTCAATCTCTGTCTCTATCTCTCTGTCTCTACCTCTGTCAATCTCTGTCTCTACCTCTCTGTCTCTACCTCTCTGTCTCTACCTCTCTGTCTCTACCTCTCTGTCTCTACTTCTCTGTCTCTACTTCTCTGTCTCTACCTCTCTGTCTCTACTTCTCTGTCTCTACTTCTCTGTCTCTACCTCTCTGTCTCTACTTCTCTGTCTCTACCTCTCTGTCTCTACTTCTCTGTCTCTACCTCTCTGTCTCTACCTCTCTGTCTCTACCTCTCTGTCTCTACCTCTGTCAATCTCTGTCTCTACCTCTCTGTCTCTACCTCTGTCAATCTCTGTCTCTATCTCTCTGTCTCTACCTCTGTCAATCTCTGTCTCTACCTCTCTGTCTCTACCTCTCTGTCTCTACCTCTCTGTCTCTATCTCTGTCAATCTCTGTCTCTACCTCTGTCAATCTCTGTCTCTACCTCTCTGTCTACCTCTGTCTCTATCTCTCTGTTTCTATCTCTGTCAATCTCTGTCTCTACCTCTCTGTCTCTACCTCTGTCAATCTCTGTCTCTATCTCTCTGTCAATCTCTGTCTCTACCTCTCTGTCTCTACCTCTGTCAATCTCTGTCTCTACCTCTCTGTCTCTACCTCTGTCAATCTCTGTCTCTACCTCTCTGTCTCTACCTCTCTGTCTCTACCTCTGTCAATCTCTGTCTCTATCTCTCTGTCTCTACCTCTGTCAATCTCTGTCTCTACCTCTCTGTCTCTACCTCTCTGTCTCTACCTCTCTGTCTCTACCTCTGTCAATCTCTGTCTCTATCTCTCTGTCTCTACCTCTGTCAATCTCTGTCTCTATCTCTGTCTCTACCTCTGTCAATCTCTGTCAATCTCTGTCAATCTCTGTCAATCTCTGTCTCTATCTTTCTGTCTCTACCTCTGTCAATCTCTGTCTCTATCTCTCTGTCTCTACCTCTGTCAATCTCTGTCTCTACCTCTGTCAATCTCTGTCTCTATCTCTCTGTCTCTACCTCTGTCAATCTCTGTCTCTATCTCTCTGTCTCTACCTCTGTCAATCTCTGTCTCTATCTCTCTGTCTCTACCTCTGTCAATCTCTGTCTCTATCTCTCTGTCTCTACCTCTGTCAATCTCTGTCTCTACCTCTCTGTCTCTACTTCTCTGTCTCTACCTCTCTGTCTCTACTTCTCTGTCTCTACCTCTCTGTCTCTACCTCTCTGTCTCTACCTCTCTGTCTCTACCTCTCTGTCTCTACTTCTCTGTCTCTACCTCCCTGTCTCTACCTCTCTGTCTCTCTCTCTCTGTCTCTCTCTCTCTGTCTCTACCTGCCTGTCTCTACCTGCCTGCCTCTACCTCCCTGTCTCTACCTCTCTTTCTCTACTTCTCTGTCTCTACCTCACTCTCTCTACCTCTCTTTCTCTACCTCACTCTCTCTACCTCACTCTCTCTACCTCACTCTCTCTACCTCACTCTCTCTACCTCACTCTCTCTACCTCTGTCTCTACCTCTGTCTCTACCTCTCTGTCTCTACCTCTCTGTCTCTACCTCTCTGTCTCTACCTCTCTGTCTCTACCTCTCTGTCTCTACCTCCCTGTCTCTCCCTCAACACCCCCCTCCTACCTGTAGAGGTGAGTGGGCTCCAGACGGTAGTCCTCATGCTGTGGTAGTGCAGGTTGAGCCAGGTGAGTAGCCTCCTCTCCCAGGTGGAGTAGACGTTAGAGGTCAGGGGCTTTGGGTCTATCCTGGGGACCTGCTCCTCCATGCTGCCACTGTCACAGCTCTGGAGGCCCAGGGACAAGGGACCCTCTGTCACCCGCGGCAGGACTAGCACCTGGGGAGGAGGGGACAGACAGACACAGATACATTCCTCAGACTGCTGATCAGGACACAGAGGGAGAGAGAGAGAGAAAGAGATATAGAGAGAGAGACGGAGAGAGAGACAGAGAGAGATTTGTGACCTGTTGCCACTGGGCAACCAGTGAAGAACAAACACCATTGTAAATACAACCCATATTTATGCTTATTTATTTTCCCTTGTGTCCTTTACCATTTGTACATTGTTAAAACACTGTATATATATATATAATATGACATTTGTAATGTCTTTATTGTTTTGAAACTTCTGTATGTGTAATGTTTACTGTTAATTTTTATTGTTTATTTCACTTTATATATTCACTTTGTATGTTGTCTACCTCACTTGCTTTGGCAATGTTAACACATGTTTCCCATGCCAATAAAGCCCTTGAATTGAATTGAATTGAATTGATTTGATTTGAGAGAGAGATAGAAAGACTACACTCTCTTGCCTTGTAGGTCTGCAGTAGAACATCCATCCAGGCCCTTTTACTGAGGGATTCAAAGACCTTGCTGCTGTAGTCCAGCCCCCTCTGATCACACTGGGACTGGGCCTGTAGAGAGCTCCAGTGGCTGAACTCCTGGGAGTCTAACAGGTACTCGGGTCTGATGTGGGACAGACAGGCTCCCTGCCTCCTGAAGATCACAACACAGTGAGTAGGCCGGTGAGGGTGTGTGCCTGCGTGTGTACGTGTGTACACGGCGGCCGGCTGAGTTGTCCGTGTATGAGTGATTAACTGTCTGTGTGGTACCTGAGGAAGGCCAGCAGCACTGTGTTCCAGTGGAGCAGCTGCTGCACGCGCTCAGTGAGGTAGCAGGGCAGCGATTGGTTGGTGCTCACACCAGGAAGTGTCTGTCCGCTCAGGTGACGCAGCATGTCGTAGATGGTCCGTGTGTCTTTACCTTGACTCATAAGGTACGAGTTCCTCCACTCACTAGAGCTGGAGTCTACTGTCTGGACTCTACATACCACCCTGGGAGAGATAGATAGAGAGGACAGAGGAGAGAGAGAGAGAGAGAGAGAGAGAGAGAGAGAGAGAGGATATAGGAGAGAGAGAGGGGAGGGAGAAAGAGAGCGAGAGGGGGAGGGAGAAAAAGAGAGAGAAAGAGAGAGAGGAGAGAGGGGAGGGAGAGGGGAGGGAGAAAGAGAGAGAGGGGGGAGGGGGAGGGAGAAAGTGAGAGAGAGA